>NW_027172860.1:0-8534 GCF_018151085.1 Drosophila tropicalis
AAATCGGCAGTCGTCGGAGGCCAGGCCGCATATTTTTTAGGGCCTGGACAAGCTTTTTATTTCCCCCATGATTAAGAAGATTCTCAATGGCCTCGTGACCCCCACATATTCCGCCTTCAGGAGAAATTTACAAACTAAAAGAAAAGAGGGAGGTCCAGCCGGAACACAAGTTTAACCCAAATTTTCCACAGAGGCCAGAGCGGGATAAATTCCCTAAACTATCCCTTGGGAGTGAGAACCCAAAATTTCAATCCGATCGGATAAATAGAACACAAGTTACAGTCAATATATATACATATATCGGCTATGCTCCCAGCTCTCCTGGCAGCGCTGCACAGTGGTTGGGTTTGTATGGAGCGCGTGGCCAAAAGTACTTCTAAAGGAGATAAAAATCTGAAACCTTTTCCGAAATTCAATAAAAATAACATAAATAAAAAACATAAAAAAAAATTGATCATATTCAACGTCCTTCAAATGTTACATCCACTACAGTGGTCGCGCTTGTATGAGCGAGAGACAAAAATTTTTGTTATGGAATTGAAATGTTTTCCAAATTTGTATAAAAAATTAATAAGTAATAAAAGATGTCTCCTTGCCACCCTCCTTCATCCCTATAGACGTACGCTAAGAAAGAAAACAATAAAAAATAAAGTACAAAAATAAAGGAAATTATTTATTCAAACGCAATTAGCAAAACAGAAAGTGTAAGAAAAAAATGTTTCAACAAAACAATTATATATTAATAATTAGGTTTACTCATCTATTAACAATTGGAATGCACTGTTTAATAATTTTGTCTTTTTGTGCAGGGTAGTTTTCTTTGACCAGTAATGAAAGGATCTGAGCTTAAAAGTAATCTATTAAAAAGGTCAGTGTTTGTTGCAACACGTGATATTTTTCTTGTGTGTTGCTCCCTAAATTTTTTAATGTCTTTATTTTTAGACTCTGCGGCTTCTTCAGATAATTCACCTATGGATACAAGCGCATAACTAATTATTTCTGGGGCATGTACGAGAACTTAATGTACATATGGTGGCATATAGTACCATGTGTACAACTTAATTAGTTGTTTTGCCGTGTCAAGTGCATAATCTCCAAATTTTTCTATGTTTATTTTATAACCAGATGATATGCATTGCAATAATGATGAGCACCTAAGTAAAACATTTTCATCTAATCCTGTAATTTGAGCAGACAATGTTGTATTGGAAAAAAATTTTCTTGCTGTGTTTCCGTCGTTGGATGTCCCACTTCCTCCACATCTTGGTGGGTCAACTATCAGTCCCATTTTCGTTCGGAAGTCTGCTTGTATTTTAGCTTTTCTACTTCGAAAAGCAGCTTTCTCTTCTGAAGTAGAAACTCGCCCAATTTTTAATTCCAATCTGTAGGAAACGTGTATAAAATATTCAAAAAACCTTATGTATGAGTGCAACGGTGATAAACCAAACTCATAACGTGCTTCGTCATTCTTCTTGCCTAAACATTTTTCCAAGTCGTTCATTTCTGTCGGCTTTGCGTTGCACATGTAACATTTACACGAAGATGTTTGGCTTAGAACACTACAAATTTTACCGTCCACCATAGTCAGCTGCAAATTATGTTCAACTTCAATCATAATGTCAGAAACTAAACATGTTGTGGATTTCAGATGTGAATTTTTTTTCTTTAAAATAGCTTTTTTCGGTAAAGGCCAATTGCGTTGTTTCTTTTTTGAATTGAAACCTTATTGGTCTACAGTATCGTGTAGATGACGGTCGAGGGTTCTTCAAATTAATTTCCGCTTTTTAGTCTCATCATCTTTAGTTATTAACTGCAGTGGTACATAAGAAGTTACAAGTAAACTCGAATCATCCATATTTGTCCCGGTTTTTTGCTTATATTCGGAATGTCCAGAGCTGCCGTCAAAGCCCCACTTCCCAATTAACATTAAATTATAATATAATGAAGAACTTCTGCTTGAAGTTGCACAATTCTCGAGGCCGTATGATCTACCAAGCTCTGTAGCTTAACTTCAGCTTGCGATTCGCTGACACTGATGTTCTCAGGATAGCTTGATGCTTTGGCTGCCAGAAGCTTTTCGTAGCTAGGTAATAAGTTAAACGACATTTTACTATTTATAAATGTGCGTATAGTCAAATATTAATGTTTGCTCAAATTACTCTCCACGAGAATAGATAAAAATTCATCTGCACTAAATTCAGTTAACGGTGGGTGGGATGAGTTGCTGGAGCGTAGAGCAGAAGCAATAGATTCGTCGGTTTTTGCTATCTCAGCAATTCTACGACGTTTTGTTCTATTAGAAGACTCCATAAAATCAATTTTCGGCTGACCAGTTTTTTTGGGTGTTGAATGGGACATCTTGTGGGCACAGCGCAAAGAAAACCTCTCCTTTTCATTCAGCCAAACACCTTGATATTTAATCATTGAACATTTCTTGCGATCGTACTTTCCCCAAAAAGTTGCTATTCTTCTACATACATATGTACGTAATTCGTTTCGTCACATCATCCAGGTCGGTAACGTAGCCTTTTATTTCAATTTCTTTGTTTACCATTTCAATGATTATATTTACTTTTTCAGCATTCGTTCCATTTTCTTTGCACCAACGATCGAAGATAAACACGCGTACAAAAACACACTTATAAAAATTGTCTGCCAAATTCAAATTCAAAATAAATATAGTTAATAAATGAATTCGCAAACTGAAACATAACCACAAACAACGAAGACAGAACGAAAAACAACAGCGCAGTTCGTCAAACAGATGTTTTGCAGCGCAAAACTGACCTTGAATAATGTAAGACGTCGTTGTTTTTTTTACGTTAGTTCAGACATCCGCAAATTTCCGCAGCTAAACTAAACGCATTTATTACCGTAAAAGTCAGACAATTACAATGACATATAACTCCGTTGTGAAATTTTGTGTTATCACAACTAAAAATCTAACTAAACATAAAAAAGACATTCACAAAACACTTAAAAAAGATTACAACAAATAAATTGATTACACAACAACATTTTAATTAGTTGGCTAATTATTAAAATCAGAATTTAAAGTAAATACCTTCAACTTCAAAATTCATGTTAGACAATTCAATTTAGTACACTGAATATGACGTCCGACCTGTTTGAAGTGCAACTTTAAATGTGTAAAAAGCTTACTGTGCGCTGCCTGCTGCATACTACGTCATTCGTCATCAACAGAGACGCAACGCTACATAAACTGTATGTGTATGAGTGCGTTGCTTTCCTTAGGAAATGAGGGAAGAAAAAGAACAAATTGTAGTATGAAAAGTAAAATTGTTTTGTTTGTATATTGATGAATTTTTTTTTGAACATGTAAAATTATTATTGTCAAGGACTGCAAGGATATATAAACTTCGGCATAGCCGAATTTAACTTCTTTGATATTTTTTTAATTTTTCAAAACGTTTTCAAGATTTTAACAGTTGTCAGTTGTTGAGAAACTGACATACATATGCATATGTACATGTTAACATGCAAAGCAATCGGCTTATGTCAGTGTTGAACAAATTATATTTGTCATTACCAGTGTTGCAAGCGACACACCTGTCAAATCAGACTTCTCGTAATAAAAACAAAGTAGGCCGATTCATAGATGGGTATAAAGGCAAGCTAAACTGGCAATACCAATTCATTATCCGACATGAAGTTGTCCACATCAAATGTTGCGAAATACTTAAGCTTTACTTTGGCTTTCATTATTATTTAAGTTTTCGCTAAACATATATGTATGTACATACATAGCTTGTTTAACACTTTGACTTGGGATGAAATACGGAACACGGGTAATTGCCCGGATAGGCACTACGTGTTTTAAATGAAATATGACACAACATGAAACGAACATGACCCATGAGCATTATACAGCTCTAAAATAAAAGGCTCTACAATAAAAGCAAACTGATATTGATGAAGATTTGCATACTATTGTTATCAGGAACATGATACAACTACCTTGCGGTACAAAAAATCCGAATGCACCACGTTTGGTAGATGGGAAGAAGAGATGATTGTGCCTAATAATATACTGCTGTTGAATAAAGAATCATTTTTTATATAACAAAACTTTATGAAATTTGCAAAGAAAATAAAAACAGTATTCTTTTGAATTGGTCGATGTGGAGAAGTTCGAGAGTTGTGTCTATCAAGGAGACAGTGGGAAATATTAGGCAAAGAAAGGTCTTAAAATACCAAATACCCAGAATCATGCAGATCGATCTACACTGGCACAAGAGTTTAAAAGATATAAGAGAAATGTGGATCTATCCAAAGCTAATACATATATACTTTTCTTGGAGATTCTTCAGGGCAAGGATTACAATAATTACACATACTTCTCTTTTCACCTCAGAGCCGATTGACGTAGAGTTATGGACTAATTCTTGTCCGCCGTTCGGTTTATGTGGGCTCAATTGTCGAGTGCGAGTCTTCTAGTTCAGTCGAATGCCCTTTGGGGGAGTAAGCTTATGCAGCATCTCCATAATAAACATATTGTTGTAGTGCCACTCTTCATCTACTATTTTAGTCTCGAGATCCTAGATTTTAATGTGGATTTACATGTCCCTATTTATAGTGTTGCAGGGTATGTTCTACCGTCTATCTATCATAAAGTTGGTTTTATATCTGATGTTCTTGATGGCATTTTCAATTTCATTTTTTCAATAACACTCTGAATCAGGTTAACTCCGATCACTGTTGAACCAGGTTATCTTGCTGCTAATTTGTTTCTATTCATCGTCTGGGGTAGTTTGGAGTTAAAATTGATGATGAAGTTAGTTTCCTAAACCATTTTAGTTTTCATTCAAATCATTGCTTGATAAATGTTTACAGTACAAATCGGACAAAGTTCCATTGTCCATTCCATAAATAAAAGTATCCATCTTCCTGCAGAATTTATTTTGGTATTTTTGTATGCACCTCTAACTTGGTCCGTTTAA
This sequence comes from Drosophila tropicalis, assembly GCF_018151085.1. Classification (NCBI taxonomy): domain Eukaryota; kingdom Metazoa; phylum Arthropoda; class Insecta; order Diptera; family Drosophilidae; genus Drosophila; species Drosophila tropicalis. The sequence continues at coordinate 4,962 of NW_027172860.1, forward strand.
ACATAATCGTGTTTGAAATCAGACATTACAGATTCTTCATTTTCCGTTTCTCTTTGGTTTCCAAATCAATCACATCTAATGGTGAATGTTTGTGGTGTTCTTTTCGTGGGTCTCTGCCTTGGCTATCATGTTCACCATTTTAAAATTTGAATATTTTATTTTTATAATAGAATATTTCAATATTTGCAATCTCTCTGAGTAAGAAAGTCAGCTAATTTCCTTGGGGAGCTTCAACTGACAAATACTATTATAACAATAAATGAGTGATTAAAACCATACAGCCATAAAGCAGTCATTTTAGGTGATAACACTCATGAATGACAGACTAAGTATAAAACTAAAGGGTATTAAATGTATGACCTCTATTAGATTGAAGGCATGAAATAAATGTTAAGTGTCATTATCAAAGCAGTCATTTTAGGTGTAAACTCATGAATAACGGACTAAGCAGGTGGAAATTCACAGGCGTCGGATCGCTGTGCTGTTGTGTAACAAATTAATTGGCAACGGATTGCTGCGATCTGTCATCAATGACTAATGGGATTCCAGTCAGAGCATGCATTTCCCCGATGGTGTAAAATGGGTGGGCATTAGAAGTTAATGTTCGTCTGCCTAGCGGTACCCCACATTGGTGCAGCGTATCTGCACATTGGCTTCATATTCTTTATGATTCGCCGCAATGTGGATCTTCTGGATCAGGCACTGGTGCTTCTTCAGCATAACGTGGAACTGGTTTTATTTGCTTCGTGTAAAGTATCAGGCCCAAATATTAGGCCAATTCGTCTTTGGGTTGACCGCCATGCTCCATCTTAGTAGCCTGGTTGTAGAATTTGTCCAATTCTACCAATAGCTACTCCAGCTTTGACGTCTTTATGCTTCTGTTTTTAATGTAGGCATTAAGCAGCATGTAAAATGAAGTCAAGAAAGACGCTCTGAACCCTTTCGACCCCAGCGTTGCCTGTGAGCAACATCAGCTGTTTAAGAGCGTACGGTTTGCTCTTCTTTTGTTTTTGTCAGCTCTTTCGAAAAAAATATACTTTTAAAGATCCTTTGGAAAAGTTATTTTCAACAAGCTGCACTCAACTTAACGGAGCTGAAGTTAGATTTGATAATCATAAATAATTATTTAATTATTAACTATAATTAATTAGGTGAGTAGTTTTTAAAGTTCAATGTTGCCCTAACGATGATTGTACCTAAACATCATAGTCTGTTATATTTGTTGTAAAATTCAATTCCCTAAGTCACTGTCACGCCCCACAATTTACTTATTTTCCACACACGAACAGATTGTAAATAAGATATCCCCGTTCCCAAAAAAATTTTGCTTGTGAGCAACGTTGCGCCATTGTGGTTATTTAGTTATGAGACCTAAAGAGAATCCTTTCTTTCCTTGTCGGGAGATCATATTGCGAGAATTATTAACTTCGTTTGGGATCCCTCGACTGATGAAGAAAGTGGTAATGATATGGATGACATTTCTGCAGTGCTAAAGATGAATTTGGGAAAAATAGTGGAAGGAGGGGAAACTGTAGAATATGCAAAAGTTGGAATCCAAAAGATAAAGCTTATATTGATGTTCCTAGACCTGCGATTGTTGCTTCTTACCAAGGGATGCGATTGTTGGCTTCTAATGGAGCTTTACAAGGTCAACTATTGTTCAAGGAAGTGGTACATAAGAATTTTTATTGGTGTCTTGGAACATCTGTTACAAACGCGTGGCTGTTGTACAGAAAGCATCTAGAATTGGCAAATCCAAGGCAAAAGCACATTCCCCTTTGTTTACTATTCATACTTCGTTCGAAAAAGAGGGGTCGACCGTTGAATGTTGACAGGGCTAGCTCTGAAGCAACCCTGAGCTCCACATCAAGCGGCGTGTCTTCCCAACAGTCTAAAAAGGTCAAGTTCCAGCAGAAACCTTCACTCTCCCAGCTTCATGATAATATAGAACATTGGGTAGTATTTGGTGAAAAGGCACTTTGCAGATTGTGCAAGACAGCGACACCATAGTAGCCCCCCAACCGGGAAAAACTTGGGGTCGAAAGGGTTAATCATCGATTTCCTCATGTACTTCAAAGTGTTTCCCAAAATCCTTTTCGGGTGTGCCATGGCATTATCTGACGCCAAACTGGTAATCAGTCTTTCAACTAATTTGCAGATGCCCCTAAAGAACAAGTCGGACGGTATGAGGCAGGTTTCACAAGTTTCTGAATGAGGATGTCTTATACCCTTATTCTCTCAAATCTTGTGACGAATCAAAAAGAAAAATTAATGAAATATCAAACAAAGCAAATACTGCAAAGTTAAAAAGTTCTGATAATGTATGCTACCCAAATATGACACACCGTTAAAAATCAGTAAGCTTTTCTATAAGTAAGCTTTTCTATAATAGTTTTTGTCAAAGGCCCTAACTATTTTTCAAAAAGAGCCGGTAAGAGCCAAGCCAATGATGCAAGTCTAACTTCAATAGCTCCCCAAATGTGTGGATTTTATTTGAAAAATCCATGCTTCTCACATAAACAGCACTATGTGGTATGCTCACTATATCTTTTCCTTTATCGAACTTTAGACCTTCAAAATTAAATGGATACACCGTAAATCAAGCTCGAATAATAGGATCCGATTAAAGAAAGGTAGTTCCGTCGGGGATAATGGAAACAATTGCGGTTAACGAATAATTTATTTGTTCAGATTAAATACATTGCCGACAACGATGAATTAGATCCGACAATTAGGATAAAAGAGAATCAGAAAACAGCTTGCCCTGCATTCTTTAACGATTGAAAAGCATAAAGCGGTGAAAATCATAGATGCAGCGGATCCATTTTTATATACACTAGATTAGGGGCGTGCGTAAAAGGAGATATCGTAAGGAACATGATATCTTCCTATTAACCTCTTACAATGAAAATAAGGCGGTGGCAATGATAGACACATTTCAACCAGAGAAGGAGTAACACACCATCATATTTTAGTAGTACAATAAACCCACCTTCTAACAGTAGTAATTAGATTAATAAGTGTTTACACTTAAGTCTAATGTCCGTTTATAGTGAGAGATCAACATTTACTGATGCAAAAATCTCATTAAGGCGACTAAAAAGCCATTGTCGTTCTCGCCTCGTGGTCTCGCCGCTGCCGCCAACACCTCCCTATGTACATATGTGTGTGGATCCAGTAACATCCCCATATCATACTGGATTTTAGTAACCCATTTTAATTATTTATTGGAGTATTTACCATGATCGAAACTTCGTGAATTCTAATCGCTTTTAATTCAATGAGAAGAATTCGGTAGCCAAATCCGATTCACTTGGGTAACCCGCAGTCTAAGCTTCTTAAGCAGCTATAACTCCACATCCTCCTTTGCTAAGAACAAGCCTTTGGCCAGTGTTTTCCAACTGCTAGAACTCCAGAACTCGGGGTCTGAGCACAGGCAATTCGTGTGTGTTGTAACGGAAGATGCACTGACCACTTCCCCAAGATTACAAGAAAAGGGAATTACTTATATTTGTGACAAGGGGAGGTCCTGCTCCGATTGATCAAGACTCTATGGATTTTATAAAAACAAAA
>NW_027172861.1:0-491 GCF_018151085.1 Drosophila tropicalis
TCTGTATTTTGGTTGTAACTTTTACAGATAAATAATTTTCTTTTCCAAATTCGAATTAAACAATACACAAATGTTTGTGAAAAGTGCATTTAAATTTTTGTTGATTAAGGTATGGAAAAGTTGTGCTAATTTAAGATTCAAAAGAAAAGACATTAAATTTTTATGGGGGACATTTACCTATTATGTTTCCATCATGAGTGTGGCCTATGTTTACTAAATTATTTTACATGTAACAACATAACGCCACAGGCATCTCTACTGCAGGCACACGCGTGCATTTCCCAGCGCCCACACACACTGGCACACTAGGCCAAACTCCGTCAACCTCCTAGTTAAACTCGTTTATACGTATATTTCAAAAGTGTTTTTAGTCCAATTTTAAACAGCGTTATGTGGTTTAAGCGCGTTTCCAAAGGTAGTAAGTAAATATTTACCTTAGAATTGTTTTTCTGTTTTTGCTTTTCCCCCTCATTCCTTTTTAAAGCAAAGCA